>NC_133430.1:42320948-42328448 GCF_011762505.2 Arvicanthis niloticus
TTCCTTCTTTGGAGCCCTCCTTTCCCTGCCGTCTTAGTGTCGACCTGGAAATGAGTTTCTGCAAGGAGGAGGAATGTAGAAATTACACTGTGAGCTCAAGGTGGCTGTGGATGGGGAGACCTCCCTAGTAGTGAGCAGCCACGGCCCCCACCCAGCATGTGGAGAGGCCAGTCCTGGGCAGATGTTCAGCTTCTCCAACTGAAAACTACCTAGCCACTCACTCCCGGTCTGTAGGCACTGCGGTGTGAAGAATACGTCCAAGCTTCTGCATACATGAAGGTGCCAATGCCTTAGGCTGGTCACTGTGGTTTCTGCTGCAATGGCTTCACCACAGAGCAGCCAATTCTAGGGGAGTCACCTAGTGACCACTTCATGCAAAGGGTGGCTTTCATGCTTGCTCAGAGTCTCAGCAGCAGGATAAGAATATGTTTTTTTTTTTTTAAATCAAAACCTTAAATTATATAAATAAAATTCAATATCAAATAGGAAGGACGATAATTATGATGGGTAAACGTTAAGTACCTGAAATCCCAGCAGCCTTCTCTCAGTATGTATTTTTAAAACAATGTACAAAGATACACGTTTTCATACTAAATTTGAAAATATGACTAAATTACTGTCTTACTATACACAGTATTATTTTTAAATGGTCACACTGGCTTTTTATGTCTTTAAATGGTTTTTTTTTTTTTTTTTTTAGAATGCAAGGCTACTTCTAAAAATATTTGTTTTTATTACTTTTAAGTGTGTGTGTGTGTGTGTGTGTGTGTGTGTGTGTTTCTTTATATGGGCATCTGCAGATGTGTGCCGGACTCATGGGAACCGGAAGAGGGTTTTAGATCCCCTGGAGTTGAAGGTAGGTAACTGTGAGCCACCTGACATAGATGCTGAAAACTGAATTCTCAAGAGCAGAACTCTCTCCTAACTGCTGAGCCATCTTCCCAGCCCCCAGGAGGCTGGTTTTGTTTAATCGTGTTTGCCCTTTGAGGTGCTGTGAATGGACCCCAAGGCTCCCTCCATACATGCTAGACAAGCACTCTGCCACTAGGCTACTCCCCAACTCTAAGAATATGAATTCTGAAGTTCTTGATGGATCCAGTTTAAAAGGATGCGTCTAGACTTCAGGCCCTAGGGGGACTTATAAGCAATGCTAAACACAAGCCAGCTACGCCACACCCTGAACCTCCAAGGATCTTATATATTTAATCCCATAGACAGGCACAACAATGCAATAAAATGGCTTATATTTAAAATACAGCAGTTTTTTTTAAAGCTCGCCCTCAAAATCTACTATAGACTTTTCAAAGACAGAAAAGTAGTGCCAAAAACCACTAAAAACTAAAACCCAGAGTCCTCTAATTTTTTTAACCCATTTTTTCTCTTTGGTTACTTATAATTCTCTCTCTTTTTAATGATGTGCTGTAGACAGGTAGATCCGTTTTCTCCACTATTAAATACCATAACACTAAAGATACTTGGTTTTAAAGAGGAGGCACTGCCCATTTTGGGACTGTCACATAGCCTGCCTCCTGATCTCACAGCCATCCAGGCATGGCTACTTCCCAGCCTCCAAGGACGTGGCCCAGAAAGACAACATTAAGACCTAAGAAGCCACCAAGGCTCTGATAAACAACACCATCTGGATGTCACTTAGAGAGGTTGCAGAGCCAGGGCAAGCAAACCACTCCACCCATTCCCAAGTGTCCCAAGGAAGGAGCTGTCTGCTGCAGAATGCAAGAGATGAACCCACAACTCTGGACATAGGCTGCAGTCCAGGCAAGTGGAGAACCCCAGGCACTGGCACCTTCAATTCCATCAGAGATAAGGAAGCAGAGGCCTGTGGCTACTGGCCGGCTGTCCAGATTGGCCACCAGCCAAGGGCATACCCTAGGCATTTGGATTCTGAGTTTCTTGCTAGATCAGATTGATGGGAGGCTGATTTTAAGGGGATGTGGGGGTGAGTCCTTTCTCTTGCTTCATGATACACATTCATGCTCACTGTTTTATGCCATAACTGTATACACTCTAGTTTGGGAGACAAAATGCTTTTTTTTAAGCGCGGTAGACTTGTTCAGTGTATTTGCTGAGATTATGTTCCCCTGGACTCTCATTTGAGCTCACTCAACCCAAATAACTTTCAACCCACAAGACACAACCAGAGGCAAAGGGCTCACCGAGGTTGGAGAAATATTTCCGGGTTGGAGACCCATCCCTGCCAGGGTCTTGGCGAGCTCCACCGCATTCACCCCACAGTTTGGGGCCACGTTCGCCTGACACCGAATATGTACATTCATTTTACATACTGGAGGGAAGAAAACAAAATCCAGATTCACAAACGTGCTTGCAGACAACATCGACAGCCTAAAGACTGTGACAGAAGAATGATACGGGCTGACACCGTGATCTCACAAGACTAAACTCAGCACTCACAAGTCCTGGCATTTTATCTACTTCTGATTTGTGCAGAGGCAGAAATCCTAGCACATTAAAGAATAACAGGCTTTGAGTAACAGATTTCGACTCTCTTCACCGTGGCTTGATGGGACAGACTCATCTAAATCCCATGTAATAGTCGCTGCTGCTTTGGCAGTAAGATATGATATTGACAATTTAGATAACAAAGGTTCATGCTAACTGACTTCACTCCCTCTTGCCAGTGAAATAAAGGCAGGCATCACCAAGCTGCAGCTCTTGGTTCAAACAAGGTGGAAATGGGTTTCTGAAGAGTTTGTGCAGTTTCTTTTGGAGTACTGTTGTGGTTGGGTGGTGCGCTCAGCCCACAAGGCTCATCCGGTAGGGCTGTGGTTCTAACTGTTTTATAGGGAAGAAAAGCACAAAACACACACACACACACACACACACACACACACAAAAGCAAACTTTAAAGTGTTTAAAGGTCAGGGGTAAAATGACATTTGAAGAAGTGAGCAAAGCAAGCCGCATTTCTTGTATTGGCGACACTCCCGTGACAATGACCGCCCTGAGGTTTTTAATCAGCAGAAATAAATTACTATCGTGTTTCTTGAAGTGGGTCCTGCAGATAGAAGGCCCAGCTGAAGGCTTGTGGGATAAATGTCTCTTCGATGAAGTCACTCTGTCTTTGGAGGCACAGAACAATCTAGATGTTATGGGGACTGAGTTTGTCATTTGGGAAGCTTTCTTTATGAAAAAGAATGCCACATGAAGTAGAGACCCTGATACTTAAGCTTCATTAGCGTCAAGGGATACAAACTACAAAGGCCTTTTAGAAAAACCCTGTGACAATAAAAACAAAAGTTACTGGAGCCAAGTCACTGCAGGTCTGCTGCCCTGGGGCACCGGGGCACAAAGGAACACAGAGGAGCTTCATGTGTGGAACTGTATCCTAGCCGGAAATACAAGAAAATGAAAGCGGCTCACTACAGTGAGAGCCTGAGACTGAGAGCAAGCAACACCTCAGGCAAAGAGGCTGCTTCACCCGAGCTTGCTGCTGCAGTAGGTGAATGAATGGACAACTTGCTACAGGGGCAGAGAGATGTGCTGCCTCTGTTGATTTCCTTCTTCCTCTGTACCCCAGGCTGCTCTGGACCTCCCCCTCTAGACAACCCTTGATGCTCCTCCGAGGGTGCTGGGATTAGAGGCATGAGTCACTACCTTGCTAGAATTTGGTCCCTTTTGTTGACAGACAAAGTTTGACTGAGGACAGCCAATGAAAGTTGTTGTCCTCCTGTGTGTCTCATAAGGCTTCAGGTGCACCCAAGGCAGCCAGATAGTCACATATTAGTGGGAAATGACCCCAGGCTAATACCTCCACACCCCCTAACAAAGCAGGTGTTGGCCTTCACCCCACTCAGAGCCTTTGAAAAGGCAAGAGCTCCGAGCAGTGCTGGGTGCAGTTGGTGAGGTGCCAGCCACAGTCAAAGCTTCAGCTCTCGCTCTTTGCCCTACCAGCTTCTTCAGTCACACCACAGGACTCTTGCAGACATCCCACACAGCTCCTGCTATGTGGCAACTCAACTGGCGCCTACTTCCGGTGAGAGCCGGTTCTCACTTAGAACCCAGACCCTCTCTTCAGGCCATTCACCCATACCTCCTCCGACCTTCTCTCTCTCTCTCAGCATGGTAGATGTTTAGATGTAACATCTAATTGAGTCTTTATTATTTTAGGGATCCGACACAGTTCTCTTTACCTGTACTCCAACCCAACAAATGACACTTAAATAATACAACTCAGGTATTGATATGTACATCATCAGCCCTAGGTCAGCTGATAAACCCACAGAGCTTCAAAGGCTTATGGTGCTGATGCTGTTACCGAGGAGGAGGAAGCCAGCACTCCTTACTTTTACACTGAAGTCCCTGTCGCATGATCCCCCAGAGAAGGGAGCCGCAGTGGTCACAGAACGTGGGCACCTTGTAGTTGTGAACGCTGAACTTGTGTGGGATGTTGATGCCGAACCGCTGCTCTGCGATCTGAGGGAAGAGAAGGACACCTCAGCTCTCAAAGCAATGTCTTTTGTGATGACCGGAGTGGCAGCGTGGCAATGACGAGGATTATGATGAGACCTGAGCTGGGTATATTATTTTACCATGCAGAACTGTCCTGCTATACGGGTCTTAGCACATTTTGTTGACGAACAAGACAGGACTAAGATACAGGTTTGTGTTAGATCACTCACCATCTGGAGAAAGAAGGAGACATTAACATTTCCTTCATCTTTTATATTCGGATCACAATGCTCTCTGTGTCACACAGAAGACCCGGGGTCACAGAATGAAGCCATTCCACAGTGACCCTGCAGTGGCCACCTCACTCAGCCCTTCCAGCCTTTGTCTGACATTTGCATACAGACAATGTGAGTGCCAACGTAATGGTCTCTTGTGTGCCACTTCTCATGTACCTCCTCGTCATATGCTCTCTGGTCAGCCTCACAAATTGAAGCAAAAACTACAGGTGCAGCAGGAGGAAAAGGTAAAACAAATGACTGCTCCTCTCTGGACTTTCCTGGCCTCTTTTCTTTATGAGCTGAGGTTCTTATCTCTCTGTGTGTTTCCCTATCATGCATGCTCACTGTCACTCAAGTCCCCAAGTTGGACTTTCCCAAGCATCTGCAAGTCCACTATGTGTTAACACCACTTCCCTTGCTTTGTCCCTCTTGAATTTAAAACACGTGCCCAGCCCAGGGAAATGCAACTGAAGTTTACACACAGAGACATTACCCTGGAGTCCCTATGAGGCTGAAGGAGGCCCGGTGTCTCTTTGCTTAGCATGTGTTATGTACAGTTGATATACTTGACAATTCTGTTTAACTGCTGCTAACACACAGGAGTGAGTCAGATGTTTCAGACTGATGCACACCGAGGCTGTGGATCAGGCCTGGGCTGACGAGGCTCACTAATGGAGACAGGCCTCAGCATTGGAAAATTCAGATGCTGTACAACAAGCTCAGGCCTCTTTCTCTCTCGAACGGTGCAAGTGGTGTATACAGCTTTGCTCAGCTGAACACTGATCGGATCCTTACAAGGTGTTATGCTTTGAATGCTAAATATGTCTCACCAGCTTGTGTTTAGAATTCTAGGGTCCCCAGCCAGTGGTGCCACTGAACATGGCTACAGACTCAGTGAGAGGTGGGAATCTAGCTTTTTAAAAAGTCCGTTCTTAGTGGCACAACTTTGCATGTAACACCCGCCCTAAGTTTCAGGCTCAGCTTCTTCTCCACCCTGCCGGGAACTGCTCTGCTCTGTAGATCTCTTCCCGTTGTTCTGACAGTCTGAATCATCTAAAACAAGCCAAAGTAACCCTTTTCTCCTGTTAGTACAGGTCACTATGGGTAGCTGTGGGTTACCATCCGTATACTAGGTTAGTATGAGTAGCTATGGGTTAATATCCGTATACTAGGTTAGTATGGGCAGCTATGGGTTACCATCTGTATACTAGGTTAGTATGAGTAGCAATGGGTTACCATCCTTATACTAGGTTAGTATGAGTAGCTATGGGTTACCATCCTTATACTAGGTTAGTATGAGTAGCTATGGGTTACCATCTGTATACTAGGTTAGTATGAGTAGCTGTGGGTTACCATCTGTATACTAGGTTAGTATGGGTAGCTATGGGTTACCATCTGTATACTAGGTTAGTATGGGTAGCTATGGGTTACCATCCGTATACTGGGTTAATATGAGTAGCTATGGGTTACCATCTGTATACTAGGTTAGTATGAGTAGCTATGGGTTACCATCTGTATACTAGGTTAGTATGAGTAGCTATGGGTTACCATCCGTATACTAGGTTAGTATGGGCAGTTATGGGCAGGCGTTCTGTGGAAACCAGGCAAAGGCACTACTATGCAAAGTGAGGTCAGCCTACCAAAGAACAGAAATGCAAATTCCAGCAGCACCATGGTGGGTCCTAAGGATTATGGTAGGGCTGTGGGGAGGGTTGAGTGGGGAGGAGGAGGGAGAGAGAGAGAGAGAGAGAGAGAGAGAGAGAGAGAGAGAGAGAGAGGAGGGGGAGGAAGAAGAAAGGAGGAGGAGGAGGAGGAGGAGGAGGAAGAGGAGAGGGGGGTGGAGGGAGCACACACAGAGGGAATGGTGCTTAATCAGCAAGTCAGCGCTCTCTTACCTTGGCATCCACTTTGTTAATATTGTTTTGGCAAGTGCAGGCTGTAACAATTAGATGATGGCAGCGTTTATGGACGACGCAGGTGCACACTGGAAAATTAAATCCAGCAATTACACATTTATCAGAGACTCCCAGGACAGCCAGTTGCAGCAGTCAATGAAAGCTGCCCATGCCAGAAACTTGGCTTGGAAGTCTGGCCACAGCCTGGGATCCAGTGCCCTCAATCCTTCCTGCATCTACTGACACCATCCTAACAAGGCCTTTGCTTACATTCAAGCAGACTGCCATCCTGTTGTAGGCTGTCCTCTCCTTCCTAACTGCATCCCATCCTGCACCCACCTCCAGACAGTATGACCCTGGTCATATCTGTTCATGCCTGAACACTTGCGGTGGCAACTCACTTCCATCAACAGTGTTCAAACCCAGCAGGGTTCCAGACCCCTCAGAGGCCGCCCATGCTACTCGGCATGATTCTCCTATAAGACCTATTTGATTCAATAAAAACTAACCATATGGCCTTTCTCTGCCTCTCTAACACAGTCTACTCACCTGGTAATTGTATCTAACGCTTATGACAAGATAAAAACCCAAAGAATATCTCACCCATTCAGAAAATATCCTGTATCTGCCCCTTTCTAAACCCCAAACTGCCTCTCCTCCTCTGATCTCCTACAGCCCCTCAGACTGCCTCCTACTTCAAATCTTCCACATGTGGTTGAGGCCTGCCCAGAATTCCCTGCATGATGCTGGGTGCTGAATGGGCAACTGAGTATAAACATTTGAAGAATGGTTCAACCAGCTGCCTGAATATTTAGAAGTCTGATACTATGCTTTTCCATTTTCAGCCATGGAAGGGTGTAGTTTGTATGGAATGAGCAAGTAGCGAGACATGGTAGCAT